>NW_020874354.1:0-12500 GCF_003935025.1 Abrus precatorius | reverse complement strand
ATATTGTCTTTTTTATGAATTTTGTGATTTATCACATCCATAATAATATATGAATGAGACCTCAATTATTCTTTCTGGTTTAAGTTCAATTACTTTGTCTGATCCATAAAAAGAATGTACAGATATTCAATTCAAGGAATATCGGGGGTTGTAGAAGTGCGGATTGGTTTTTTATTTTTCTTATTTAGTGAGCATCTTGTATTTCATAAAAATTTGGGGCGATATAATCTTTACGTAAAGGCCATCCTAGCCAACTTTCGGGCATTAAAATACGTTTCAGACGCGGATGATTATCATAAGAGATTCCCAACATATCATAAGATTCCTTTTCTTGAAAATCCGCACTTTTCCAAACCCAGAAAATCGAAGGAATTCTAGGATTTTTTCTTGCAACAAATACTTTTATGCATATCTCTTCGGGTTGATTTATACCATATTCTATTCTCGTAAGATGATACACACTAGCTAACAGTCCCCCTGGTGCTACATCATAGGCACATTGGGAACGTAGATAATTGTAACCATATACATATAAAATGACAGCAATGGAATGCCAATCTTCGGGCTTTATTTGTAAAGTCTCTATTCCTTGGTAATCGAAACCCAAAGATCTATGAATTAGTCCATGTTTGACTAGCCAAGCAGACAAACGACCTTGCATTTTTTGACTTCTCCTGTATTTTTTGTATAAGTTTGGTATTAGTTTTTCCCATTTACATTACGATACAATTTTTGAAAATGGAATTGCTATTTAATTTATTATTGTATTTTAAACAAAAGGATCCTGTCTAATTCACTGCTTCGTGGGAGGATACTGAATTTTTTTTTTTTTTAATGTGTCAGAGGGTATCTCCAAAGTAGATGCCGGTTGATAGAATAATCCTTGACCGTAATTGCTAGTATAAGTACTGCATCCAACATGAAACTTGTGATTGGTAGTAAAACACCTATTCTCTCGTTGAGAACTCATTTTATCTTCATAGATTTCTCGAGATATTTTCTTACGAAGTTTTGTTATAGCATCTATAATGGCTTCTGGTTTAGGTGGACAGCCTGGCAAATACACATCTACAGGAATTAGCTTATCCACGCCCCGAACAGTACTATAAGAATCAGTACTGAACATCCCCCCGTAATTGTACAGGCTCCCATAGCAATAACATATTTTGGTTCGGGCATTTGCTCGTATAATCGAACTAAAGAGGGAGCCATTTTCATAGTTACTGTGCCCGCTGTTAAAATTAAGTCTGCCTGTCTAGGACTCGATCGTGGTACTAATCCATAACGATCAAAGTCGAATCGTGATCCTATTAATGAAGCAAATTCAATGAAACAACAACTGGTACCATAAAGAAGCGGCCATAAACTGGATAGTCTTGACCAATTTGAAAGATCATTTAATGTAGTTGAAATAACTGAATTTTTGGTTGTTCGATCAAGTAAGGGAAACTCAATGGAATTCATAACTGTCTCAATGTTTTTTTTTATTGTCTAAATAGTCAAGAATTAAGACCATTCTAATGCCCCCTTTCGCCATGCATAAACTGAACCAACAATTAGGATAAGCACGAATATGAAAGCTTCTATAAATACGGATACTCCTAATACATCGAAACTCATTGCCCATGGATAAAGAAAAACTGTTTCAACATCAAAAACAACAAAAACGAGAGCAAACATATAATAACGGATTCGAAATTGTAACCAGGAATCGCCTATTGGTTCTATTCCCGATTCATAACTAGAAAGTTTCTCTGGTCTTTTGCTAATCGGGGCTAAAATTCCAGAAATTAGAAATGCCAAAATAGGAATAAAGCTTGATATTATTAGAAATGCCCAAAAAATATCATATTCGTAAAGCAGAAACATAAATGACTCCTATGAATGTGGAAAATATACTGGGTTAGTATTAATTATTAGTCGATTTGAATGAAAATTGGAGAATGATTATTCTATTAATGATTATTATAGTAATGAATATTTATAGAATAATAAATATGAAATATATTCTAAATAGAAATGCTTTTCTAAAATAAATAAAAAAAAATTAAATTATTTCCAAAAAAAATGAGACTAGTATTCGAATATACTAATATTAGTATTATTTTATCAAATATTAATATATTCTTAATAGAAATTTAAGAATTCTTTCTATTCTATTACTAATACTACTAGTAATATTTAGTAATAGTATTAGTAATGAGAGATATTGGATACTAAATATTATTAGTATCCGTAGAAATATTAGGGCTATACGGACTCGAACCGTAGACCTTCTCGGTAAAACAGATCAAACTGATTATTATCGAAATGATTTGAATTGTTTTAAAAACCCAACGTGCATTTTTTCTTGCATTGGGCTTTTTCATTAACTGATAGAAATAACAGTTAGTCCACTATCTTTTTTCTTGACAGAAAGAATAAAGATATGATTCCTTGTGCTCTGATTTTTGATTTGGATTACAATCTAAGAGCACTACCAAAGTGTTTCAAAGAAGGGTTATCCTGACATAGGTCTGCTTCTAGCCTAGATCAACTTAAGTTAAATGGATTCTCTATCTACCCACTAAAATGAAAATATCAAATAGGAAATGAAACTTCATACACCTTAAAGTTCATAAGATAGGAACAAAGGATAATTTTATTTGAGGTTCCTATACCCATTATGCTTAGCATTGAAGAGGAGTGAGTATTGACCTTATCAATATCTCAAATCAATAATGGATTCTATTTTACGTCTAAATCCTTTGTCAGGCTTTTGTTCTCTTGTTCCTTAAAATGGAGTAAGACATGGATTTATTAATAATAAGATAAACTCTTTTGATTACAAGACGGACTCCTCTGAAAAAAAACATTGGCGCGCGTGTAAACGAGGTGCTCTACCTAACTGAGCTATAGCCCTTGTGCTTTTAATACATATTTTATCATATTATGTAGATAATTTCTTGTCAAGATGAATATTACATGATCCAATCCCTTTGATATTGCGTTGGTATTGCTTATAAGTAATATTCGATTTATAATCTATTGATCTGATCGATAGAGACTCTTTTTTTTTTTTTCTATTTGGGGTGATAAATGACCTACTTAACTCAGTGGTTAGAGTATTGCTTTCATACGGCGGGAGTCATTGGTTCAAATCCAATAGTAGGTAAGGTATAGTTAGAACTTATTAGATACCAGAGTCAATGGTATCTAATAAGTTGTTCTATTCACCTTTTTTCTATCTTTTCTTACTGTTTTATTGAATTTTTATTTATTTCTTTTTTTAGAATTATTCGGACGTACCAACTTGTTACGAAATCATATTGATAGCCTCTACTCGTGTTCTAGCTCGTCTGAGAGCTAGATTTGCCTCAATTGTTTGTCTCTTGCCTTCAGCCTTATTCAAATTAGCTTCTGCTATTTCAAGAGTTTGCTGTGCTTCTTGTGGATCAATGTCACTACCCTTCTCCGCATCATTTACTAAGACAGTGATCTCATTATTGCCTATTCTAGCAAAACCGCCCATGAGAGCCATCGTTAACCATTGGTCGTTAAGGCGTATTCTCAAAATACCTATATCTACAGCTGTGGCAATAGGCGCATGATTTGGTAATACTCCAATTTGTCCGCTATTCGTAGATAAAATGATTTCCTTCACTTCTGAATCCCAAACAATTCGATTGGGGGTCAGTACACAAAGATTTAAAGTCATTTCTTCAATTTGCTCTCCATTTCTAAATTCACAGCCTTCGCAGTAGCTTCATCGATATTACCCACTAAATAAAAGGCTTGTTCAGGAAGACCATCTAATTCTCCAGAAAGAATCAATTTAAACCCTCTAATTGTTTCTGCTAGACCAACATATTTCCCCGGCGAACCGGTAAATACTTCTGCTACGAAAAAGGGCTGTGATAAGAAACGTTCAATTTTTCGTGCTCTTGCTACGGTTAAACGATCCTCCTCGGATAATTCATCCAACCCAAGGATAGCTATAATGTCCTGAAGTTCTTTGTAACGTTGTAAAGTTTGTTTAACTCTTTGTGCAGTTTCATAATGTTCTTCACCAACGATCCGAGGTTGGAGCATAGTTGACGTTGAATCTAAAGGATCCACTGCTGGATAGATACCTTTGGCCGCTAATCCTCTTGATAGTACAGTAGTAGCATCTAAATGTGCAAATGTCGTGGCAGGAGCAGGATCGGTCAAATCGTCTGCAGGTACATAAACTGCTTGAATAGAAGTTATGGACCCTTCTTTGGTAGAAGTAATTCTTTCTTGTAAAGAACCCATTTCAGTACTAAGGGTGGGTTGATAACCCACAGCAGAGGGCATTCGACCCAATAAGGCAGATACTTCAGATCCTGCTTGGACGAAGCGGAAGATATTGTCAATAAATAGAAGTACGTCTTGCTCATTGACATCTCGAAAATATTCCGCCATAGTTAGGGCAGTTAAACCAACTCTCATACGAGCTCCGGGCGGTTCGTTCATTTGACCGTATACTAGAGCTACTTTTGATTCTGCAATATTTTGTTCATTAATTACTCCGGATTCTTTCATTTCCATGTAAAGATCATTTCCCTCACGAGTACGCTCACCTACTCCGCCAAATACGGATACACCTCCATGAGCTTTGGCAATGTTATTGATCAATTCCATAATGAGTACCGTTTTACCTACACCAGCTCCACCGAAAAGTCCTATTTTTCCTCCACGGCGATAAGGGGCTAAAAGATCTACTACTTTTATTCCTGTTTCAAAAATGGATAATTTTGTATCTAATTGTATAAAGGCAGGCGCAGATCTATGAATAGGAGATGTTGTGCGAGTATCTACAGGACCCAAATTATCAATAGGCTCCCCAAGTACGTTGAAAATTCGTCCTAGAGTTGCTCCGCCGACTGGAACACTTAGAGGAGCTCCCGTGTCAATCACTTCCATTCCTCTCATTAGACCATCTGTAGCACTCATAGCTACAGCTCTAACTCGATTATTTCCTAATAATTGTTGTACTTCACAAGTCACGTTAATTTGTTGACCAACAGTATCTCGACCCTTAACTACCAGAGCGTTGTAAATATTAGGCATCTTCCCTGGGGGAAAAGCTACATCTAGTACTGGACCAATTATTTGGGCGATACGTCCCAGATTTTTTTTTTCAAGCGCAGAAACTTCAGGACTAGAAGTAGTAGGATTTATTCTCATATAAAAATATATCCATTTTTTTTTCGAATAATTTTGAAATCAAAAATAAATGTTCAATAACAAAGCAAGTTGATCGGTTAATTCAATAATAAATAAGAAATGGGAGTTAGTACTCTATTTTCTTGGTACCATCCAACCAATCCAATTTAATTGTTTACTTATTCAATTTCAATATTCAATTTCAATGATTGAATTTTCTAGTTTACCCAAGTCATTTTGAAAATTTCAATTGGATCAAATCTTTTGAAAGTCTTTCATTTGTCTATAATGATAGACAATACCATCTATATTCTCTATCGAATTCGAACCTGAACTCTCTTTACGATTCATTTTTTCTATCTCATTGGCTTTCCTTCCTATTTCATCAGCAGACGATTTATACCTAGCATATTTTTTTACCTATTTATTTCCCCCTTTTCGAGGGGGAAGTCTGTCTATTTTTACATCTAGGATTTACATATACAACATATATCACTGTCAAGGTCAAGAGTGAATTTTATATTATTTAGATTAGGTATTTCGATTCAAAAATAAAAACAAATAATAAAAAAAGGGATAAGAGATTCGAAATTTGAAAAAAAAAAAACAAGGATTGGGTTGCGCTATACATATGAAAGAGTATACAATAATGATGTATTTGACAAATCAAATACCATGGTTTAATAACGAACTTTTCGGATTAATTGATAATATTTGTTGATTATTTGTGAAAGATTCTTGTGAAGTGAAATATTTTATTAACTCCTAAGTCATGTCGAGTAGACCTTGTTGTTTCGAGAATTCTTAATTCATGAGTTGTAGGGAGGGATTTATGTCACCACAAACAGAGACTAAAGCAAGTGTTGGGTTCAAAGCTGGTGTTAAAGATTATAAATTGAATTATTATACTCCTGACTATGAAACCAAAGATACTGATATCTTGGCAGCATTCCGAGTAACTCCTCAACCCGGAGTTCCGCCTGAAGAAGCAGGTGCCGCGGTAGCTGCCGAATCTTCTACAGGTACATGGACAACTGTGTGGACCGATGGGCTTACCAGTCTTGATCGTTACAAAGGACGATGCTACCACATCGAACCCGTTGCTGGAGAAGAAAATCAATATATTGCTTATGTAGCTTATCCCTTAGACCTTTTTGAAGAAGGTTCTGTTACTAACATGTTTACTTCCATTGTAGGTAATGTATTTGGGTTCAAGGCCCTGCGCGCTCTACGTTTGGAGGATTTGCGAATCCCTACTTCTTATATTAAAACTTTCCAAGGTCCGCCTCATGGCATCCAAGTTGAGAGAGATAAATTGAACAAGTATGGCCGTCCCTATTGGGATGTACTATTAAACCTAAATTGGGATTATCCGCTAAGAATTACGGTAGAGCGGTTTATGAATGTCTCCGCGGGGGGCTTGATTTTACCAAAGATGATGAAAATGTGAATTCCCAACCATTTATGCGTTGGAGAGACCGTTTCTTATTTTGTGCCGAAGCACTTTATAAAGCACAGACTGAAACGGGTGAAATCAAAGGGCATTACTTAAATGCTACTGCAGGTACATGCGAAGAAATGATGAAAAGAGCTGTATTTGCCAGAGAATTGGGCGTTCCTATCGTAATGCATGATTACTTAACAGGGGGATTCACTGCAAATACTAGCTTAGCTCATTATTGCCGGGATAATGGTCTACTTCTTCATATCCATCGTGCAATGCATGCAGTTATCGATAGACAAAAGAATCATGGTATGCACTTTCGTGTACTAGCTAAAGCGTTACGTTTGTCTGGTGGAGATCATATTCACGCTGGTACCGTAGTAGGTAAACTTGAAGGGGAAAGGGAGATCACTTTAGGTTTTGTTGATTTACTGCGTGATGATTTTATTGAAAAAGATCGAAGTCGAGGTATTTATTTCACTCAGGATTGGGTTTCTCTACCTGGTGTTCTGCCTGTTGCTTCAGGAGGTATTCATGTTTGGCATATGCCTGCTCTGACTGAAATCTTTGGAGATGATTCTGTACTCCAATTTGGCGGAGGAACTCTAGGACACCCTTGGGGAAATGCACCAGGTGCCGTAGCTAATCGAGTAGCTCTTGAAGCATGTGTACAAGCTCGGAATGAGGGACGTGATCTTGCTCGTGAAGGTAATGAAATTATCCGTGAGGCTAGCAAATGGAGTCCTGAATTAGCTGCTGCTTGTGAAGTATGGAAAGAGATCAAATTTGAATTCCCAGCAATGGATACTTTGTAATCCAGTAATTATCGTTTGTTCTATTAATAATTAATTGCAATTAAACTCGGCCCAATCTTTTCCTAAAAGGATTGAGCCGAATACAATAAAATAAAAAGATACTTTTTGTATATATTAAAAATACTTATTATTTTTCTATAGAATACTTATTATTTTATTTATATATATTATTTACATATATTTGTAATGTATATATATATTGTATATTGAATTTCTTATTTTATTTTTCTATCATTTTTTTTATAAGTTTTTAGTTTCGAATAGAATATAATTTCTATTTAAGCAATTTCTATTTATTATAAATAAAAAGAATTATAACATAATAAATAGAATAATCAAATAATTGAATAATAATAATAGAATTAAGAATATGAAAAATATATTAATATTATATTTCATATTCTTATTTCATTTTTTAATTTTAGTTCGTTTAGTTTTTCTATTGTATTCTTTTTTCAAGATTAATATTGACAACAGTGTCTCAAACAAATATAATCCGATTGTGAATAAATGGATCGATTTACTAACGTTACATAAACTTTTTTGACTTCATTAAATGGTGGGTTCGTTGGATTCTCTGAGATACAAACAAGAAGCTCTTTTTTGATTGAAAGGGAATTGATTGAAAAGTCAATCAAAAACTAAACGAAATATATATATATAATAATGTATAATGTATAACATAGTAGACAATTCAATCTTTTATTTTTATTGTTTTTATTGCGATTGGATATACACACTTATCCTTTTTTTTAATTCTATTGGGGTTGCTAACTCAATGGTAGAGTACTCGGCTTTTAAGAGCGACTTCATTTTTTACACATTTCTATGAAGCAATTGATTCGTCCATATCATCGGTAGAGTTTGTAAGACCACGACTGATCCAGAAAGGAATAAATGGAAAAAGTAGCATGTCGTATTAATGGCAAATTCTAAAAAGATTTCATTCTTATTGGATCCGGCCCAATTTTTTGTTTTAATTTTTTTGACTTGGAACAAAAAAATTAAGTTCGGTTTAATTAATAAAGGGATAGAGCTTGGCGGCTCCAATTATAGGGAAACAAAAAGCAACGAGTTCTCATTTCTTTTTTATTTGAATGATTACCCATCTAATTGTACGTTAAAAAGAGATTAGTGCTTGATGTGGGAAAAGCTTTTCCCATGAATGGATTTTTTTTATTTTTGTTATGAGTCCTAACTATATAGCTATTCCCCATTATTATGTTATGGGGTAGCAATAAATGTGTAAAAGAAAGAGTATATTGATGAAGATATTTTTTTTCCAAAATCAAAAGAGCGATTGGGCTGAGAAAAATAAAGGATTTCTAACTAGCTTGTTATCCTAGAGCAATTAGATGGAAAAAGCGAAGATAGAGAGTCCGTTGACGGGTTTTACTTATTTTTTTCTGGGTATCTATTTATATTCGTTTTTTATTCTAATTCGAATATAGAATACCCTGTTTTGATCGTATCGCACTATGTATCATTTGATAATCCAATGAATCCCTGATCCTTTGATCAAATATAATTTTTAGAATGGAGGAATATCAAGTATATTTAGAACTAAATAGATCTCGCCATCAGAACTTCCTATACCCACTTATTTTTCGGGAGTATATTTATGGACTCACTTATGGTCATGATTTAAATAGATCCATTTTTATAGAAAATGTGGGTTATGACAATAAATCTAGTTTACTAATTGTAAAACGTTTAATTACTCGAATGTATCAACAAAGTCAATTGATCATTTCTACGAATGATTCTAACAAAAATCCATTTTGGGGGTATAACAATAATATTTATTCTCAAATAATATCAGAAGGTTTTGTTGTCGTCGTGGAAATTCCATTTTCCTTACAATTTAGCTCTTCCTTAGAAGGGGCAGAAATCGTAAAATTTTATAAAAATTTGCGATCAATTCATTCCATTTTTCCCTTTTTCGAGGATAAATTAATATATTTTAATTATGAGTCAGATATACGAATACCCTATCCTATCCATCTGGAAATCTTGGTTCAAATCCTTCGATACTGGATGAAAGATGTCTCTTTCTTTCATTTATTAAGGTTTTTTTTTTATTACTATTGTAATTGGAATAGTCTTATTACTCCAAAAAAATTAATTTCTACTTTTTCAAAAAGTAATCCAAGATTTTTCTTGTTCCTATATAATTTATATGTATGGGAACACGAATCTATCTTTCTTTTTCTACGGAACAAATCTTTTCATTTACGATTAGAATCTTTTTGCGTTTTTTTTGAACGAATTTTTTTCTATGCAAAAATAGAACATCTTGTACAAGTCATTGCTAAGGATTTTTCATATACTTTATCATTCTTCAAGGATCCTTTCATCCATTATGTTAGATATCAAGAAAAATCAATTCTGGTTTCAAGGAATACGCCTCTTTTGATGAATAAATGGAAATACTATTTTATCCATTTATGGCAATGTCATTTTGATGTTTGGTCTCAACCAGGAACGATCCATATAAACCAATTATCCGAGCATTCATTTCACTTTTTGGATTATTTTTTAAATTTGCAACTAAATCTTTCAGTGGTACGGAGTCAAATGTTGCAAAATTCATTTCTAATGGAAATTGTTATGAAAAAGCTTGATACAAGAGTTCCAATTATTCTTCTAATTAGATCATTGGTTAAAGCGAAATTTTGTAATGTATTGGGGCATCCCCTTAGTAAATCGGTCTGGGCCGATTTATCCGATTTTGATATTATTGACCGATTTTTGCGGATATGCAGAAATTTTTCTCATTATTACAATGGATCCTCAAAAAAAAGAATTTGTATCGAATAAAATATATACTTCGGCTTTCTTGTATTAAAACTTTGGCTCGTAAACACAAAAGTACTGTACGCGCTTTTTTGAAAAGATTAGATTCAGAAAATTATTGGAAGAATTCTTTACAGAAGAAGAAGACATTTTTTCTTTGATCTTTCCAAGAACTTCTTCTACTTTGCAGAGGTTATATAGAGGTCGAATTTGGTATTTGGATATTCTTTTCAGCCATGATCTGATCTAGTCAACCATTCATAAATGGTTATGATACTTTGTAAATGGATTCATCGAAATTCTCATTAAATGAAGATAAATTCATTTATTTTGATTAGTATTATCCTATCTATAGGATTTTGAAATGTTCATGTAATAAGAGTCGGGATTTGGGGTTCATCAACTGAATATTTTATTTTCTTAGAGTCTTTTCCTAGAGAATTTATTCAGGTTTATATGTATACATAGGGAAAGCCATGTGCAATGAAAAATGCAAGCACGGCTTGGGGAGAGATTTTTTCTTGTTTTATTATTGTATTGAATTTGATTAAAAAAGAAATTATCTACTCCATCCGACTAGTTCCGGGTTCGAGTCCCGGGCAACCCATTGCTAATGAATATATCAAATAATTAATATATGGAAATTATATGTACATACTATAACGATCTCTAAAAAACCCATTTTTTGAATGAATGAAATGGAATAAAAGGAAATTCGGATAAATCTAGATGAATAAGAGCATATTATGAATATTGGTATTGGTTGACACCGGTATAACAGTCATGTTATACTGTTGAATAACAAGCTCTTAAATTATCTAGTTATAGAGAATTCGTGTGCTTGGGAGTCCTGATGATTAAATGAACCAAGATTTTACCATGACTGCAATTTTAGAGAGACGCGAGAGCGAAAGCCTATGGGGTCGCTTCTGTAACTGGATAACCAGCACTGAAAATCGTCTTTACATTGGATGGTTTGGTGTTTTGATGATCCCTACCTTATTGACCGCAACTTCTGTATTTATTATCGCTTTTATTGCTGCTCCTCCAGTAGATATTGATGGTATTCGTGAGCCTGTTTCTGGATCTCTACTTTATGGAAACAATATCATTTCTGGTGCCATTATTCCTACTTCGGCGGCTATAGGTTTGCACTTTTATCCGATATGGGAAGCGGCATCTGTTGATGAATGGTTATACAATGGCGGTCCTTATGAACTAATTGTTCTACACTTCTTACTTGGTGTAGCTTGTTACATGGGCCGAGAGTGGGAACTTAGTTTTCGTCTGGGTATGCGTCCTTGGATTGCTGTTGCATATTCAGCTCCTGTTGCAGCGGCTACTGCTGTTTTCTTGATCTATCCAATTGGTCAAGGAAGCTTTTCGGATGGTATGCCTCTAGGAATTTCTGGTACTTTCAATTTTATGATTGTATTTCAGGCTGAGCATAATATTCTTATGCATCCATTTCACATGTTAGGTGTAGCTGGTGTATTCGGCGGCTCCCTATTCAGTGCTATGCACGGTTCCTTGGTAACTTCTAGTTTGATCAGGGAAACCACAGAAAATGAATCTGCTAATGAAGGTTACAGATTCGGTCAAGAGGAAGAAACCTATAATATTGTAGCTGCTCATGGTTATTTTGGCCGATTGATCTTCCAATATGCAAGTTTCAACAATTCTCGTTCTTTACATTTCTTCCTAGCTGCTTGGCCTGTAGTAGGTATTTGGTTTACCGCTTTAGGTATTAGCACTATGGCTTTCAATTTAAATGGTTTCAATTTCAACCAATCCGTAGTTGACAGTCAAGGTCGTGTAATTAATACCTGGGCTGATATAATTAATCGGGCTAACCTTGGTATGGAAGTAATGCATGAACGTAATGCTCATAACTTCCCTCTAGATCTAGCTGCGATCGAAGCTCCATCTAGAAATGGATAAAATTTGAATCTGAAAGTATACGAGTTTTTGAAAGTAAAGGAGCAATATCAACAGAGTACATATTGCTCCTTTGCTTTTACTTTTTTAAATAGTCTTAATATTTATAAATATTAATACATATATCCATTTTGGATTTACTTGAACATTCTTTAGTATTTTTTATTTCAACATAAGAAATAAAAAAAGAGTAATAATGAAAGGGTAGAAATTGAAGTATAGGTAATTTGGATATAGTATTTTTATATAGTATAAGGATAAGGGCGGATGTAACCAAGTGGATCAAGGTAGTGGATTGTGAATCCACCATGCGCGGGTTCATTTCCCGTCGTTCGCCC
>NW_020874353.1:0-13230 GCF_003935025.1 Abrus precatorius | reverse complement strand
TGGTCTCTTTTGGTCCCCTTTTGCTTACCGGCAAAGGAAGACGTGCGAAACTCGTCTCAGGCCACTGAAACTCCTTGAATATCACTCCTAGGACTCAAAGGAAGGCTTTCTCACCACCTTCTCTCCTTTTGGCACTTTCTGGCGCTTTTGGACCCAAGTTCCAGTTTTGGTCTCTTTTGGTCCCCTTTTGCTTACCGGCAAAGGAAGACGTGCGAAACTCGTCTCAGGCCACTGAAACTCCTTGAATATCACTCCTAGGACTCAAAGGAAGGCTTTCTCACCACCTTCTCCCCTTTTGGCACTTTCTGGCGCTTTTGGACCCAAGTTCCAGTTTTGGTCTCTTTTGGTCCCCTTTTGCTTACCGGCAAAGGAAGACGTGCGAAACTCGTCTCAGGCCACTGAAACTCCTTGAATATCACTCCTAGGACTCAAAGGAAGGCTTTCTCACCACCTTCTCCCCTTTTGGCACTTTCTGGAGCTTTTGGACCCAAGTTCCAGTTTTGGTCTCTTTTGGTCCCCTTTTGCTTACCGGCAAAGGAAGACGTGCGAAACTCGTCTCAGGCCACTGAAACTCCTTGAATATCACTCCTAGGACTCAAAGGAAGGCTTTCTCACCACCTTCTCCCCTTTTGGCACTTTCTGGCGCTTTTGGACCCAAGTTCCAGTTTTGGTCTCTTTTGGTCCCCTTTTGCTTACCGGCAAAGGAAGACGTGCGAAACTCGTCTCAGGCCACTGAAACTCCTTGAATATCACTCCTAGGACTCAAAGGAAGGCTTTCTCACCACCTTCTCCCCTTTTGGCACTTTCTGGCGCTTTTGGACCCAAGTTCCAGTTTTGGTCTCTTTTGGTCCCCTTTTGCTTACCGGCAAAGGAAGACGTGCGAAACTCGTCTCAGGCCACTGAAACTCCTTGAATATCACTCCTAGGACTCAAAGGAAGGCTTTCTCACCACCTTCTCCCCTTTTGGCACTTTCTGGCGCTTTTGGACCCAAGTTCCAGTTTTGGTCTCTTTTGGTCCCCTTTTGCTTACCGGCAAAGGAAGACGTGCGAAACTCGTCTCAGGCCACTGAAACTCCTTGAATATCACTCCTAGGACTCAAAGGAAGGCTTTCTCACCACCTTCTCCCCTTTTGGCACTTTCTGGCGCTTTTGGACCCAAGTTCCAGTTTTGGTCTCTTTTGGTCCCCTTTTGCTTACCGGCAAAGGAAGACGTGCGAAACTCGTCTCAGGCCACTGAAACTCCTTGAATATCACTCCTAGGACTCAAAGGAAGGCTTTCTCACCACCTTCTCCCCTTTTGGCACTTTCTGGCGCTTTTGGACCCAAGTTCCAGTTTTGGTCTCTTTTGGTCCCCTTTTGCTTACCGGCAAAGGAAGACGTGCGAAACTCGTCTCAGGCCACTGAAACTCCTTGAATATCACTCCTAGGACTCAAAGGAAGGCTTTCTCACCACCTTCTCCCTTTTGGCACTTTCTGGCGCTTTTGGACCCAAGTTCCAGTTTTGGTCTCTTTTGGTCCCCTTTTGCTTACCGGCAAAGGAAGACGTGCGAAACTCGTCTCAGGCCACTGAAACTCCTTGAATATCACTCCTAGGACTCAAAGGAAGGCTTTCTCACCACCTTCTCCCCTTTTGGCACTTTCTGGCGCTTTTGGACCCAAGTTCCAGTTTTGGTCTCTTTTGGTCCCCTTTTGCTTACCGGCAAAGGAAGACGTGCGAAACTCGTCTCAGGCCACTGAAACTCCTTGAATATCACTCCTAGGACTCAAAGGAAGGCTTTCTCACCACCTTCTCCCCTTTTGGCACTTTCTGGCGCTTTTGGACCCAAGTTCCAGTTTTGGTCTCTTTTGGTCCCCTTTTGCTTACCGGCAAAGGAAGACGTGCGAAACTCGTCTCAGGCCACTGAAACTCCTTGAATATCACTCCTAGGACTCAAAGGAAGGCTTTCTCACCACCTTCTCCCTTTTGGCACTTTCTGGCGCTTTTGGACCCAAGTTCCAGTTTTGGTCTCTTTTGGTCCCCTTTTGCTTACCGGCAAAGGAAGACGTGCGAAACTCGTCTCAGGCCACTGAAACTCCTTGAATATCACTCCTAGGACTCAAAGGAAGGCTTTCTCACCACCTTCTCCCCTTTTGGCACTTTCTGGCGCTTTTGGACCCAAGTTCCAGTTTTGGTCTCTTTTGGTCCCCTTTTGCTTACCGGCAAAGGAAGACGTGCGAAACTCGTCTCAGGCCACTGAAACTCCTTGAATATCACTCCTAGGACTCAAAGGAAGGCTTTCTCACCACCTTCTCCCCTTTTGGCACTTTCTGGCGCTTTTGGACCCAAGTTCCAGTTTTGGTCTCTTTTGGTCCCCTTTTGCTTACCGGCAAAGGAAGACGTGCGAAACTCGTCTCAGGCCACTGAAACTCCTTGAATATCACTCCTAGGACTCAAAGGAAGGCTTTCTCACCACCTTCTCCCCTTTTGGCACTTTCTGGCGCTTTTGGACCCAAGTTCCAGTTTTGGTCTCTTTTGGTCCCCTTTTGCTTACCGGCAAAGGAAGACGTGCGAAACTCGTCTCAGGCCACTGAAACTCCTTGAATATCACTCCTAGGACTCAAAGGAAGGCTTTCTCACCACCTTCTCCCTTTTGGCACTTTCTGGCGCTTTTGGACCCAAGTTCCAGTTTTGGTCTCTTTTGGTCCCCTTTTGCTTACCGGCAAAGGAAGACGTGCGAAACTCGTCTCAGGCCACTGAAACTCCTTGAATATCACTCCTAGGACTCAAAGGAAGGCTTTCTCACCACCTTCTCCCCTTTTGGCACTTTCTGGCGCTTTTGGACCCAAGTTCCAGTTTTGGTCTCTTTTGGTCCCCTTTTGCTTACCGGCAAAGGAAGACGTGCGAAACTCGTCTCAGGCCACTGAAACTCCTTGAATATCACTCCTAGGACTCAAAGGAAGGCTTTCTCACCACCTTCTCCCCTTTTGGCACTTTCTGGCGCTTTTGGACCCAAGTTCCAGTTTTGGTCTCTTTTGGTCCCCTTTTGCTTACCGGCAAAGGAAGACGTGCGAAACTCGTCTCAGGCCACTGAAACTCCTTGAATATCACTCCTAGGACTCAAAGGAAGGCTTTCTCACCACCTTCTCCCCTTTTGGCACTTTCTGGCGCTTTTGGACCCAAGTTCCAGTTTTGGTCTCTTTTGGTCCCCTTTTGCTTACCGGCAAAGGAAGACGTGCGAAACTCGTCTCAGGCCACTGAAACTCCTTGAATATCACTCCTAGGACTCAAAGGAAGGCTTTCTCACCACCTTCTCCCCTTTTGGCACTTTCTGGCGCTTTTGGACCCAAGTTCCAGTTTTGGTCTCTTTTGGTCCCCTTTTGCTTACCGGCAAAGGAAGACGTGCGAAACTCGTCTCAGGCCACTGAAACTCCTTGAATATCACTCCTAGGACTCAAAGGAAGGCTTTCTCACCACCTTCTCCCCTTTTGGCACTTTCTGGCGCTTTTGGACCCAAGTTCCAGTTTTGGTCTCTTTTGGTCCCCTTTTGCTTACCGGCAAAGGAAGACGTGCGAAACTCGTCTCAGGCCACTGAAACTCCTTGAATATCACTCCTAGGACTCAAAGGAAGGCTTTCTCACCACCTTCTCCCCTTTTGGCACTTTCTGGCGCTTTTGGACCCAAGTTCCAGTTTTGGTCTCTTTTGGTCCCCTTTTGCTTACCGGCAAAGGAAGACGTGCGAAACTCGTCTCAGGCCACTGAAACTCCTTGAATATCACTCCTAGGACTCAAAGGAAGGCTTTCTCACCACCTTCTCCCCTTTTGGCACTTTCTGGCGCTTTTGGACCCAAGTTCCAGTTTTGGTCTCTTTTGGTCCCCTTTTGCTTACCGGCAAAGGAAGACGTGCGAAACTCGTCTCAGGCCACTGAAACTCCTTGAATATCACTCCTAGGACTCAAAGGAAGGCTTTCTCACCACCTTCTCCCCTTTTGGCACTTTCTGGCGCTTTTGGACCCAAGTTCCAGTTTTGGTCTCTTTTGGTCCCCTTTTGCTTACCGGCAAAGGAAGACGTGCGAAACTCGTCTCAGGCCACTGAAACTCCTTGAATATCACTCCTAGGACTCAAAGGAAGGCTTTCTCACCACCTTCTCCCCTTTTGGCACTTTCTGGCGCTTTTGGACCCAAGTTCCAGTTTTGGTCTCTTTTGGTCCCCTTTTGCTTACCGGCAAAGGAAGACGTGCGAAACTCGTCTCAGGCCACTGAAACTCCTTGAATATCACTCCTAGGACTCAAAGGAAGGCTTTCTCACCACCTTCTCCCTTTTGGCACTTTCTGGCGCTTTTGGACCCAAGTTCCAGTTTTGGTCTCTTTTGGTCCCCTTTTGCTTACCGGCAAAGGAAGACGTGCGAAACTCGTCTCAGGCCACTGAAACTCCTTGAATATCACTCCTAGGACTCAAAGGAAGGCTTTCTCACCACCTTCTCCCCTTTTGGCACTTTCTGGCGCTTTTGGACCCAAGTTCCAGTTTTGGTCTCTTTTGGTCCCCTTTTGCTTACCGGCAAAGGAAGACGTGCGAAACTCGTCTCAGGCCACTGAAACTCCTTGAATATCACTCCTAGGACTCAAAGGAAGGCTTTCTCACCACCTTCTCCCCTTTTGGCACTTTCTGGCGCTTTTGGACCCAAGTTCCAGTTTTGGTCTCTTTTGGTCCCCTTTTGCTTACCGGCAAAGGAAGACGTGCGAAACTCGTCTCAGGCCACTGAAACTCCTTGAATATCACTCCTAGGACTCAAAGGAAGGCTTTCTCACCACCTTCTCCCTTTTGGCACTTTCTGGCGCTTTTGGACCCAAGTTCCAGTTTTGGTCTCTTTTGGTCCCCTTTTGCTTACCGGCAAAGGAAGACGTGCGAAACTCGTCTCAGGCCACTGAAACTCCTTGAATATCACTCCTAGGACTCAAAGGAAGGCTTTCTCACCACCTTCTCCCCTTTTGGCACTTTCTGGCGCTTTTGGACCCAAGTTCCAGTTTTGGTCTCTTTTGGTCCCCTTTTGCTTACCGGCAAAGGAAGACGTGCGAAACTCGTCTCAGGCCACTGAAACTCCTTGAATATCACTCCTAGGACTCAAAGGAAGGCTTTCTCACCACCTTCTCCCTTTTGGCACTTTCTGGCGCTTTTGGACCCAAGTTCCAGTTTTGGTCTCTTTTGGTCCCCTTTTGCTTACCGGCAAAGGAAGACGTGCGAAACTCGTCTCAGGCCACTGAAACTCCTTGAATATCACTCCTAGGACTCAAAGGAAGGCTTTCTCACCACCTTCTCCCCTTTTGGCACTTTCTGGCGCTTTTGGACCCAAGTTCCAGTTTTGGTCTCTTTTGGTCCCCTTTTGCTTACCGGCAAAGGAAGACGTGCGAAACTCGTCTCAGGCCACTGAAACTCCTTGAATATCACTCCTAGGACTCAAAGGAAGGCTTTCTCACCACCTTCTCCCCTTTTGGCACTTTCTGGCGCTTTTGGACCCAAGTTCCAGTTTTGGTCTCTTTTGGTCCCCTTTTGCTTACCGGCAAAGGAAGACGTGCGAAACTCGTCTCAGGCCACTGAAACTCCTTGAATATCACTCCTAGGACTCAAAGGAAGGCTTTCTCACCACCTTCTCCCCTTTTGGCACTTTCTGGCGCTTTTGGACCCAAGTTCCAGTTTTGGTCTCTTTTGGTCCCCTTTTGCTTACCGGCAAAGGAAGACGTGCGAAACTCGTCTCAGGCCACTGAAACTCCTTGAATATCACTCCTAGGACTCAAAGGAAGGCTTTCTCACCACCTTCTCCCCTTTTGGCACTTTCTGGCGCTTTTGGACCCAAGTTCCAGTTTTGGTCTCTTTTGGTCCCCTTTTGCTTACCGGCAAAGGAAGACGTGCGAAACTCGTCTCAGGCCACTGAAACTCCTTGAATATCACTCCTAGGACTCAAAGGAAGGCTTTCTCACCACCTTCTCCCCTTTTGGCACTTTCTGGCGCTTTTGGACCCAAGTTCCAGTTTTGGTCTCTTTTGGTCCCCTTTTGCTTACCGGCAAAGGAAGACGTGCGAAACTCGTCTCAGGCCACTGAAACTCCTTGAATATCACTCCTAGGACTCAAAGGAAGGCTTTCTCACCACCTTCTCCCCTTTTGGCACTTTCTGGCGCTTTTGGACCCAAGTTCCAGTTTTGGTCTCTTTTGGTCCCCTTTTGCTTACCGGCAAAGGAAGACGTGCGAAACTCGTCTCAGGCCACTGAAACTCCTTGAATATCACTCCTAGGACTCAAAGGAAGGCTTTCTCACCACCTTCTCCCCTTTTGGCACTTTCTGGCGCTTTTGGACCCAAGTTCCAGTTTTGGTCTCTTTTGGTCCCCTTTTGCTTACCGGCAAAGGAAGACGTGCGAAACTCGTCTCAGGCCACTGAAACTCCTTGAATATCACTCCTAGGACTCAAAGGAAGGCTTTCTCACCACCTTCTCCCCTTTTGGCACTTTCTGGCGCTTTTGGACCCAAGTTCCAGTTTTGGTCTCTTTTGGTCCCCTTTTGCTTACCGGCAAAGGAAGACGTGCGAAACTCGTCTCAGGCCACTGAAACTCCTTGAATATCACTCCTAGGACTCAAAGGAAGGCTTTCTCACCACCTTCTCCCCTTTTGGCACTTTCTGGCGCTTTTGGACCCAAGTTCCAGTTTTGGTCTCTTTTGGTCCCCTTTTGCTTACCGGCAAAGGAAGACGTGCGAAACTCGTCTCAGGCCACTGAAACTCCTTGAATATCACTCCTAGGACTCAAAGGAAGGCTTTCTCACCACCTTCTCCCTTTTGGCACTTTCTGGCGCTTTTGGACCCAAGTTCCAGTTTTGGTCTCTTTTGGTCCCCTTTTGCTTACCGGCAAAGGAAGACGTGCGAAACTCGTCTCAGGCCACTGAAACTCCTTGAATATCACTCCTAGGACTCAAAGGAAGGCTTTCTCACCACCTTCTCCCTTTTGGCACTTTCTGGCGCTTTTGGACCCAAGTTCCAGTTTTGGTCTCTTTTGGTCCCCTTTTGCTTACCGGCAAAGGAAGACGTGCGAAACTCGTCTCAGGCCACTGAAACTCCTTGAATATCACTCCTAGGACTCAAAGGAAGGCTTTCTCACCACCTTCTCCCTTTTGGCACTTTCTGGCGCTTTTGGACCCAAGTTCCAGTTTTGGTCTCTTTTGGTCCCCTTTTGCTTACCGGCAAAGGAAGACGTGCGAAACTCGTCTCAGGCCACTGAAACTCCTTGAATATCACTCCTAGGACTCAAAGGAAGGCTTTCTCACCACCTTCTCCCCTTTTGGCACTTTCTGGAGCTTTTGGACCCAAGTTCCAGTTTTGGTCTCTTTTGGTCCCCTTTTGCTTACCGGCAAAGGAAGACGTGCGAAACTCGTCTCAGGCCACTGAAACTCCTTGAATATCACTCCTAGGACTCAAAGGAAGGCTTTCTCACCACCTTCTCCCCTTTTGGCACTTTCTGGCGCTTTTGGACCCAAGTTCCAGTTTTGGTCTCTTTTGGTCCCCTTTTGCTTACCGGCAAAGGAAGACGTGCGAAACTCGTCTCAGGCCACTGAAACTCCTTGAATATCACTCCTAGGACTCAAAGGAAGGCTTTCTCACCACCTTCTCCCCTTTTGGCACTTTCTGGCGCTTTTGGACCCAAGTTCCAGTTTTGGTCTCTTTTGGTCCCCTTTTGCTTACCGGCAAAGGAAGACGTGCGAAACTCGTCTCAGGCCACTGAAACTCCTTGAATATCACTCCTAGGACTCAAAGGAAGGCTTTCTCACCACCTTCTCCCCTTTTGGCACTTTCTGGCGCTTTTGGACCCAAGTTCCAGTTTTGGTCTCTTTTGGTCCCCTTTTGCTTACCGGCAAAGGAAGACGTGCGAAACTCGTCTCAGGCCACTGAAACTCCTTGAATATCACTCCTAGGACTCAAAGGAAGGCTTTCTCACCACCTTCTCCCCTTTTGGCACTTTCTGGCGCTTTTGGACCCAAGTTCCAGTTTTGGTCTCTTTTGGTCCCCTTTTGCTTACCGGCAAAGGAAGACGTGCGAAACTCGTCTCAGGCCACTGAAACTCCTTGAATATCACTCCTAGGACTCAAAGGAAGGCTTTCTCACCACCTTCTCCCCTTTTGGCACTTTCTGGCGCTTTTGGACCCAAGTTCCAGTTTTGGTCTCTTTTGGTCCCCTTTTGCTTACCGGCAAAGGAAGACGTGCGAAACTCGTCTCAGGCCACTGAAACTCCTTGAATATCACTCCTAGGACTCAAAGGAAGGCTTTCTCACCACCTTCTCCCCTTTTGGCACTTTCTGGCGCTTTTGGACCCAAGTTCCAGTTTTGGTCTCTTTTGGTCCCCTTTTGCTTACCGGCAAAGGAAGACGTGCGAAACTCGTCTCAGGCCACTGAAACTCCTTGAATATCACTCCTAGGACTCAAAGGAAGGCTTTCTCACCACCTTCTCCCCTTTTGGCACTTTCTGGCGCTTTTGGACCCAAGTTCCAGTTTTGGTCTCTTTTGGTCCCCTTTTGCTTACCGGCAAAGGAAGACGTGCGAAACTCGTCTCAGGCCACTGAAACTCCTTGAATATCACTCCTAGGACTCAAAGGAAGGCTTTCTCACCACCTTCTCCCCTTTTGGCACTTTCTGGCGCTTTTGGACCCAAGTTCCAGTTTTGGTCTCTTTTGGTCCCCTTTTGCTTACCGGCAAAGGAAGACGTGCGAAACTCGTCTCAGGCCACTGAAACTCCTTGAATATCACTCCTAGGACTCAAAGGAAGGCTTTCTCACCACCTTCTCCCTTTTGGCACTTTCTGGCGCTTTTGGACCCAAGTTCCAGTTTTGGTCTCTTTTGGTCCCCTTTTGCTTACCGGCAAAGGAAGACGTGCGAAACTCGTCTCAGGCCACTGAAACTCCTTGAATATCACTCCTAGGACTCAAAGGAAGGCTTTCTCACCACCTTCTCCCTTTTGGCACTTTCTGGCGCTTTTGGACCCAAGTTCCAGTTTTGGTCTCTTTTGGTCCCCTTTTGCTTACCGGCAAAGGAAGACGTGCGAAACTCGTCTCAGGCCACTGAAACTCCTTGAATATCACTCCTAGGACTCAAAGGAAGGCTTTCTCACCACCTTCTCCCTTTTGGCACTTTCTGGCGCTTTTGGACCCAAGTTCCAGTTTTGGTCTCTTTTGGTCCCCTTTTGCTTACCGGCAAAGGAAGACGTGCGAAACTCGTCTCAGGCCACTGAAACTCCTTGAATATCACTCCTAGGACTCAAAGGAAGGCTTTCTCACCACCTTCTCCCCTTTTGGCACTTTCTGGCGCTTTTGGACCCAAGTTCCAGTTTTGGTCTCTTTTGGTCCCCTTTTGCTTACCGGCAAAGGAAGACGTGCGAAACTCGTCTCAGGCCACTGAAACTCCTTGAATATCACTCCTAGGACTCAAAGGAAGGCTTTCTCACCACCTTCTCCCCTTTTGGCACTTTCTGGAGCTTTTGGACCCAAGTTCCAGTTTTGGTCTCTTTTGGTCCCCTTTTGCTTACCGGCAAAGGAAGACGTGCGAAACTCGTCTCAGGCCACTGAAACTCCTTGAATATCACTCCTAGGACTCAAAGGAAGGCTTTCTCACCACCTTCTCCCCTTTTGGCACTTTCTGGCGCTTTTGGACCCAAGTTCCAGTTTTGGTCTCTTTTGGTCCCCTTTTGCTTACCGGCAAAGGAAGACGTGCGAAACTCGTCTCAGGCCACTGAAACTCCTTGAATATCACTCCTAGGACTCAAAGGAAGGCTTTCTCACCACCTTCTCCCCTTTTGGCACTTTCTGGCGCTTTTGGACCCAAGTTCCAGTTTTGGTCTCTTTTGGTCCCCTTTTGCTTACCGGCAAAGGAAGACGTGCGAAACTCGTCTCAGGCCACTGAAACTCCTTGAATATCACTCCTAGGACTCAAAGGAAGGCTTTCTCACCACCTTCTCCCCTTTTGGCACTTTCTGGCGCTTTTGGACCCAAGTTCCAGTTTTGGTCTCTTTTGGTCCCCTTTTGCTTACCGGCAAAGGAAGACGTGCGAAACTCGTCTCAGGCCACTGAAACTCCTTGAATATCACTCCTAGGACTCAAAGGAAGGCTTTCTCACCACCTTCTCCCCTTTTGGCACTTTCTGGCGCTTTTGGACCCAAGTTCCAGTTTTGGTCTCTTTTGGTCCCCTTTTGCTTACCGGCAAAGGAAGACGTGCGAAACTCGTCTCAGGCCACTGAAACTCCTTGAATATCACTCCTAGGACTCAAAGGAAGGCTTTCTCACCACCTTCTCCCCTTTTGGCACTTTCTGGCGCTTTTGGACCCAAGTTCCAGTTTTGGTCTCTTTTGGTCCCCTTTTGCTTACCGGCAAAGGAAGACGTGCGAAACTCGTCTCAGGCCACTGAAACTCCTTGAATATCACTCCTAGGACTCAAAGGAAGGCTTTCTCACCACCTTCTCCCTTTTGGCACTTTCTGGCGCTTTTGGACCCAAGTTCCAGTTTTGGTCTCTTTTGGTCCCCTTTTGCTTACCGGCAAAGGAAGACGTGCGAAACTCGTCTCAGGCCACTGAAACTCCTTGAATATCACTCCTAGGACTCAAAGGAAGGCTTTCTCACCACCTTCTCCCTTTTGGCACTTTCTGGCGCTTTTGGACCCAAGTTCCAGTTTTGGTCTCTTTTGGTCCCCTTTTGCTTACCGGCAAAGGAAGACGTGCGAAACTCGTCTCAGGCCACTGAAACTCCTTGAATATCACTCCTAGGACTCAAAGGAAGGCTTTCTCACCACCTTCTCCCTTTTGGCACTTTCTGGCGCTTTTGGACCCAAGTTCCAGTTTTGGTCTCTTTTGGTCCCCTTTTGCTTACCGGCAAAGGAAGACGTGCGAAACTCGTCTCAGGCCACTGAAACTCCTTGAATATCACTCCTAGGACTCAAAGGAAGGCTTTCTCACCACCTTCTCCCTTTTGGCACTTTCTGGCGCTTTTGGACCCAAGTTCCAGTTTTGGTCTCTTTTGGTCCCCTTTTGCTTACCGGCAAAGGAAGACGTGCGAAACTCGTCTCAGGCCACTGAAACTCCTTGAATATCACTCCTAGGACTCAAAGGAAGGCTTTCTCACCACCTTCTCCCCTTTTGGCACTTTCTGGCGCTTTTGGACCCAAGTTCCAGTTTTGGTCTCTTTTGGTCCCCTTTTGCTTACCGGCAAAGGAAGACGTGCGAAACTCGTCTCAGGCCACTGAAACTCCTTGAATATCACTCCTAGGACTCAAAGGAAGGCTTTCTCACCACCTTCTCCCTTTGGCACTTTCTGGCGCTTTTGGACCCAAGTTCCAGTTTTGGTCTCTTTTGGTCCCCTTTTGCTTACCGGCAAAGGAAGACGTGCGAAACTCGTCTCAGGCCACTGAAACTCCTTGAATATCACTCCTAGGACTCAAAGGAAGGCTTTCTCACCACCTTCTCCCCTTTTGGCACTTTCTGGCGCTTTTGGACCCAAGTTCCAGTTTTGGTCTCTTTTGGTCCCCTTTTGCTTACCGGCAAAGGAAGACGTGCGAAACTCGTCTCAGGCCACTGAAACTCCTTGAATATCACTCCTAGGACTCAAAGGAAGGCTTTCTCACCACCTTCTCCCTTTTGGCACTTTCTGGCGCTTTTGGACCCAAGTTCCAGTTTTGGTCTCTTTTGGTCCCCTTTTGCTTACCGGCAAAGGAAGACGTGCGAAACTCGTCTCAGGCCACTGAAACTCCTTGAATATCACTCCTAGGACTCAAAGGAAGGCTTTCTCACCACCTTCTCCCCTTTTGGCACTTTCTGGCGCTTTTGGACCCAAGTTCCAGTTTTGGTCTCTTTTGGTCCCCTTTTGCTTACCGGCAAAGGAAGACGTGCGAAACTCGTCTCAGGCCACTGAAACTCCTTGAATATCACTCCTAGGACTCAAAGGAAGGCTTTCTCACCACCTTCTCCCTTTTGGCACTTTCTGGCGCTTTTGGACCCAAGTTCCAGTTTTGGTCTCTTTTGGTCCCCTTTTGCTTACCGGCAAAGGAAGACGTGCGAAACTCGTCTCAGGCCACTGAAACTCCTTGAATATCACTCCTAGGACTCAAAGGAAGGCTTTCTCACCACCTTCTCCCCTTTTGGCACTTTCTGGAGCTTTTGGACCCAAGTTCCAGTTTTGGTCTCTTTTGGTCCCCTTTTGCTTACCGGCAAAGGAAGACGTGCGAAACTCGTCTCAGGCCACTGAAACTCCTTGAATATCACTCCTAGGACTCAAAGGAAGGCTTTCTCACCACCTTCTCCCCTTTTGGCACTTTCTGGCGCTTTTGGACCCAAGTTCCAGTTTTGGTCTCTTTTGGTCCCCTTTTGCTTACCGGCAAAGGAAGACGTGCGAAACTCGTCTCAGGCCACTGAAACTCCTTGAATATCACTCCTAGGACTCAAAGGAAGGCTTTCTCACCACCTTCTCCCCTTTTGGCACTTTCTGGCGCTTTTGGACCCAAGTTCCAGTTTTGGTCTCTTTTGGTCCCCTTTTGCTTACCGGCAAAGGAAGACGTGCGAAACTCGTCTCAGGCCACTGAAACTCCTTGAATATCACTCCTAGGACTCAAAGGAAGGCTTTCTCACCACCTTCTCCCCTTTTGGCACTTTCTGGCGCTTTTGGACCCAAGTTCCAGTTTTGGTCTCTTTTGGTCCCCTTTTGCTTACCGGCAAAGGAAGACGTGCGAAACTCGTCTCAGGCCACTGAAACTCCTTGAATATCACTCCTAGGACTCAAAGGAAGGCTTTCTCACCACCTTCTCCCCTTTTGGCACTTTCTGGAGCTTTTGGACCCAAGTTCCAGTTTTGGTCTCTTTTGGTCCCCTTTTGCTTACCGGCAAAGGAAGACGTGCGAAACTCGTCTCAGGCCACTGAAACTCCTTGAATATCACTCCTAGGACTCAAAGGAAGGCTTTCTCACCACCTTCTCCCCTTTTGGCACTTTCTGGCGCTTTTGGACCCAAGTTCCAGTTTTGGTCTCTTTTGGTCCCCTTTTGCTTACCGGCAAAGGAAGACGTGCGAAACTCGTCTCAGGCCACTGAAACTCCTTGAATATCACTCCTAGGACTCAAAGGAAGGCTTTCTCACCACCTTCTCCCTTTTGGCACTTTCTGGCGCTTTTGGACCCAAGTTCCAGTTTTGGTCTCTTTTGGTCCCCTTTTGCTTACTCGCAAAGGAAGACGTGCGAAACTCGTCTC
>NW_020874352.1:25000-26620 GCF_003935025.1 Abrus precatorius | reverse complement strand
CATGGTGGGCACCAAGAGGCACCAAGGTGGGTATCAAGAGGCACCAAGGTGGGCATCAAGAGGCACCAAGGTGGGCATCAAGAGGCACCAAGGTGTGCATCAAGGTGCACCATGGTGGGCACCAAGAGGCACCATGGTGGGCACCAAGAGGCACCATGGTGGGTAGCAAGAGGCACCAAGGTGGGCACCAAGAGGCACCAAGGTGGGTATCAAGAGGCACCAAGGTGGGCATCAAGAGGCACCAAGGTGGGTATCAAGAGGCACCAAGGTGGGCATCAAGAGGCACCAAGGTGTGCATCAAGGTGCACCATGGTGGGCATCAAGAGGCACCAAGGTGGGCACCAAGAGGCACCAAGAGGCACCAAGGTGTGCATCAAGGTGCACCATGGTGGGCATCAAGAGGCACCAAGGTGGGCACCAAGAGGCACCAAGAGGCACCAAGGTGGGTATCAAGAAGCACCAAGGTGGGTATCAAGAGGCACCAAGGTGGGCATCAAGGTGCACCATGGTGCGATGATTCGGAGAAAAATTCATTATAAATCATTCCCTTGGGGAAATGTAACGAAACTTTGCAGACACATTTGGTGTTATTTTGTGTGAATGCCTGCAAAAAATCAGGTCAAAATTCGATCTCTAGGTGCCTTTTTCTATTTTCCCCGGTTTTTCATAATCTGCCGATTCAAAAATTCATTAAAAATTCATCCCTTGGAGAAAAAATCTAAAACTTTGTGGACGTGAATATATTGTGTTTGTGAGCCTCCCTGCAAAAAATCACGTCAAAATTCGATCTCTAGGTCCCGATATGGACTTATGTCTGCTCAGAAAAAAGGTATCTACTACTACAATTTTGGCTTTTGCATAATAACCTATTATAGGGGGGGGCTGCACCTCACCAACCACGCCCACAGTGGGAGGTGCGGTGCTGCCTTGGGGCCCCTCCCCCATGCTCATGCAAGTCTCCCCTCACTTGTGTGGCTTGGTTTTCCATGGCATTGGGTTTATTGATTCGTCAATTATCCAGAAACCGAATGTTGGCCGACTTCGGCCGAGTCTCGGTGCGTCCCTCGGAAATTTGTGGGCATCGTGGCGTGGCTTATTCTTGCATCAACGATGCATGGGCAGGGTCTATTGGGTGCATTTTCCTTTGTCCCTCTCGATTTTAAGTGCTCCCGGGTGACTTTGTTCTTGTTGAGGTGTGAGGAGAGTTATAAAACGGTGAACCAGCGTTGGATTTTTCCAACAACGCGTGCACTTTTTGCAGTGGCAATAGGCATGCGGGCATCATGTTCCTGGAGTTGGTCCCTATGGATATGGTTGTTCTTCCAGTTTGTGATGGTTGCATGTTGACGGGTGACACCACAGTGCCCGCGGTCAACACGAGGATTTTAATGGATGCCACTTGGCTCGGTGTCTTGCATGTGATGATAGGGATGGGCAAGGTGATGCCTTAGGCATTATTGAACCTACCCTTGAATGTGTGCTTGGCTGGTGGTTTGCCGCACTCGATCTGAACGACATCCATTAAAATCCCCGACTCTGGGTTATGTGATTGCTTTTGCATGGCATCGTGTAGGCAGTCACATGACTGAGGGAGAAAAAAATTTTACACTCAAAATTTTA
>NW_020874352.1:2500-5000 GCF_003935025.1 Abrus precatorius | reverse complement strand
ACGCACCAGGAGGGCACCAGGGTGCGAAAAACGCACCAGGTAGGCACCATGGTGCATAAAAACGCACCAGGAGGGCACCATGGTGCATAAAAACGCACCAGGAGGGCACCAGGGTGCGAAAAACGCACCAGGAGGGCACCATGGTGCATAAAAACGCACCAGGAGGGCACCAGGGTGCATAAAAACGCACCAGGAGGGCACCATGGTGCATAAAAACGCACCAGGAGGGCACCAGGGTGCGAAAAACGCACCAGGAGGGCACCATGGTGCATAAAAACGCACCAGGAGGGCACCAGGGTGCATAAAAACGCACCAGGAGGGCACCAGGGTGCATAAAAACGCACCAGGAGGGCACCAGGGTGCGAAAAACGCACCAGGAGGGCACCATGGTGCATAAAAACGCACCAAGTAGGCACCAGGGTGCATAAAAACGCACCAGGAGGGCACCAGGGTGCATAAAAACGCACCAGGAGGGCACCAGGGTGCGAAAAACGCACCAAGAGGGCACCATGGTGCATAAAAACGCACCAAGAGGGCACCATGGTGCGAAAAACGCACCAAGAGGGCACCATGGTGCGAAAAACGCACCAAGAGGGCACCATGGTGCATAAAAACGCACCATGAGGGCACCAGGGTGCGAAAAACGCACCAGGAGGGCACCATGGTGCATAAAAACGCACCAGGAGGGCACCATGGTGCATAAAAACGCACCAGGAGGGCACCATGGTGCATAAAAACGCACCAAGTAGGCACCAGGGTGCATAAAAACGCACCAGGAGGGCACCAGGGTGCATAAAAACGCACCAGGAGGGCACCAGGGTGCGAAAAACGCACCAAGTAGGCACCATGGTGCATAAAAACGCACCAGGAGGGCACCAGGGTGCATAAAAACGCACCAGGAGGGCACCAGGGTGCATAAAAACGCACCAGGAGGGCACCAGGGTGCATAAAAACGCACCAGGTAGGCACCAGGGTGGGCATGAAGAGGCACCATGATGGGCACCAAGAGGCACCAAGGTGGGCATCAAGGTGCACCATGGTGGGCATCAAGAGGCACCAAGGTGGGCACCAAGAGGCACCAAGGTGCACCATGGTGGGTATCAAGAGGGACCAAGGTGGGCATCAAGAGGCACCAAGGTGTGCATGAAGGTGCACCATGGTGGGCACCAAGAGGCACCATGGTGGGCACCAAGAGGCACCAAGGTGGGTATCAAGAGGCACCAAGGTGGGCATCAAGAGGCACCAAGGTGGGCATCAAGAGGCACCAAGGTGTGCATCAAGGTGCACCATGGTGGGCACCAAGAGGCACCATGGTGGGCACCAAGAGGCACCATGGTGGGTAGCAAGAGGCACCAAGGTGGGCACCAAGAGGCACCAAGGTGGGTATCAAGAGGCACCAAGGTGGGCATCAAGAGGCACCAAGGTGGGTATCAAGAGGCACCAAGGTGGGCATCAAGAGGCACCAAGGTGTGCATCAAGGTGCACCATGGTGGGCATCAAGAGGCACCAAGGTGGGCACCAAGAGGCACCAAGAGGCACCAAGGTGTGCATCAAGGTGCACCATGGTGGGCATCAAGAGGCACCAAGGTGGGCACCAAGAGGCACCAAGAGGCACCAAGGTGGGTATCAAGAAGCACCAAGGTGGGTATCAAGAGGCACCAAGGTGGGCATCAAGGTGCACCATGGTGCGATGATTCGGAGAAAAATTCATTATAAATCATTCCCTTGGGGAAATGTAACGAAACTTTGCAGACACATTTGGTGTTATTTTGTGTGAATGCCTGCAAAAAATCAGGTCAAAATTCGATCTCTAGGTGCCTTTTTCTATTTTCCCCGGTTTTTCATAATCTGCCGATTCAAAAATTCATTAAAAATTCATCCCTTGGAGAAAAAATCTAAAACTTTGTGGACGTGAATATATTGTGTTTGTGAGCCTCCCTGCAAAAAATCACGTCAAAATTCGATCTCTAGGTCCCGATATGGACTTATGTCTGCTCAGAAAAAAGGTATCTACTACTACAATTTTGGCTTTTGCATAATAACCTATTATAGGGGGGGGCTGCACCTCACCAACCACGCCCACAGTGGGAGGTGCGGTGCTGCCTTGGGGCCCCTCCCCCATGCTCATGCAAGTCTCCCCTCACTTGTGTGGCTTGGTTTTCCATGGCATTGGGTTTATTGATTCGTCAATTATCCAGAAACCGAATGTTGGCCGACTTCGGCCGAGTCTCGGTGCGTCCCTCGGAAATTTGTGGGCATCGTGGCGTGGCTTATTCTTGCATCAACGATGCATGGGCAGGGTCTATTGGGTGCATTTTCCTTTGTCCCTCTCGATTTTAAGTGCTCCCGGGTGACTTTGTTCTTGTTGAGGTGTGAGGAGAGTTATAAAACGGTGAACCAGCGTTGGATTTTTCCAACAACGCGTGCACTTTTTGCAGTGGCAATAGGCATGCGGGCATCATGTTCCTGGAGTTGGTCCCTATGGATATGGTTGTTCTTC